>NC_056731.1:1923612187-1923654687 GCF_019279795.1 Protopterus annectens | reverse complement strand
TTAAGCCACAGTTATATGTATGTGCAGGTAAACTTGCTGGTTACTGGACCAGAGGAGTTTACATTTGTCTATTGTTTACTAAACCAGAGAATTTTCAAATTGCATATTCTACAGGATCATATAGGACTTTGTCAAGGCAAAGCGTAATTAAAACTGCATATAAATAAAGTTCTCAGTTTAACATTCTATTTCACTAAAACTGAATTATTTGTGCCAAGGTAAAACAATGAATAATGTGAAGGAAATTACTTAACACCTATTAGGTCAACTCCAGTGGCATACAGGAATTTTACAGTTTACAGGGCAGAGTCAGTCTATGGATCATAATCACTTTACTAATACTCGCACCCCCTCATAGGGAACTTCCTGTTTGCAGATGGGCAAAACAAGTTACAGCCAGAATGATTTTATAGGCACTCGGCTAATCATCACGGTTTACCCTGCAGAAACTGATAGCGCACCTATTTTACCTGTAAAGGAAGATTATTCCAGATACGATGGAAGCCTTTATTAAAAAAATTGTGCCGCCACCACATGCTATTTATTTGTTGCTGGAGATTCACATCAAGTTTGAGTACTTCTGAAGCTGTTTTGTGCAGGTGTAGGCATGGAATGGACCATCACTTCACAGGAATCTGTAAGGACAGTGTATAGGGGACAGAGCTTCAACCCTGTCTTGTAGCTGACGGCCTTTTGTTGAGTGATTTATTTATTTTTAAGTTAAGAACCTCTAGGGTCTTTCTAGCCAGTGTGATCTACTTGGACAGATGCATACTATAAGGGGCATTATAGTCTAATATTGGTCTAATAAGGTAGAAGATAACATAAGTAAAAACTTATTTTGACCTACATTAAACACTTTTACTTATTAACCAAGACAGATGGAAGGATTTATTGACTAGTATTGCTATACACTGGTCAAAGTAGGATAAGGAGTTTGTCTATGAAGGTACCAAGATGTCCGATAACCATCAGTCTGGAGTAAGCTGCTGTTGAGATTGTTTACCAAAGGAAACAATCCCACAACTTCTTTGCATTTAATTTAAGCCTGTTTCTAACATACCATTTTTTATGGTTTAGCCCATGCAGTAATAACACAGAATTAGTGAGCAAATGACAACACCTAACTTGCAGTCATCAACAAATTTAGTTAGCAACATATTCTTTGATTTCCTGTCATTGCCTATTTAAGTGGTACAGTTTGAAACATTTTCTGCTTAAAAACCTCAGCTTTGGCCAGCTAAGATCTAGCTGTATTCAACTGGATGTATAAGAGAATTTAAGCACCTTTATCTGCACTTTTTTTTTCAAATAATACAGTATTTAAATTGATTTAACTGTGTTGCATGAATATTAACTGAACTGGAAGTTTTGACTCTGTTCTTCAGTTAGTTTTTCCACCCACCCTCCCCGTTTCTGTTTTGGTGTTAATCTTAGAGGCTTTGAAACTGCCCGCCCCTCTTGTAAATTTGTGTTTGGATACTCCTTCTGGGCCCATCTCATTTGCTCACTCAACTGAGTGCAGTGAGATCATATTCTGATTTCAGGCACTCCTACTGTGTACAAAGAGAGCATCTGGGAAAAGAGAACAAAAAACAATTTTTAAGCTAGTTTCCTGGCTTTCCTGTGGTCTAGACTGTTTGTAGGCTTCTGATCCCCCAAGCCCTTCTGGGTTGGAGGGAAGCCTTCTAGCTTAGTTTTGTTTCATATAACTAGCCAGTTTTCTAGTTTCAGCACTCAAAGCTGTTTCTTTGAACTCAGCACTTGTTCAGAACTCATTGTAAGCACTACATAAGCTGCAAATTACTACAGCACTCAACTTTCCTCACTTGTCTAGTGGAAAGCAGTTTTTAGTACTTAATAAATAAGCACTTATCCAGGCATGTCTAAGGGTCAGCTCCCAGTGATTTCCCCTGTCTACCTGATGAATCTGAGCATCTTGGGGCAATGCAGCAATTGCCTCATGTACACAGACAACGCTCTCCTCCTACCACCAAACACTACAACCTGTGAGAGATGCACTTATATAGCCAAACTGGAAGCAAAGCTCTCTTCACCCAAGACTGGACTAGACAGTCATGAGGAGAAGGTAAACACTTGCACCACACCACACTCATCACATAGTCCCCTCAAAACCTACACCACCAAACCACACACATAGAAACACAAAACACACACCTACATTCGGGGAGGCTCTCAATAAAAACCTGCCCAAGCATCAGGGACATCCAAAGCATAAACGCAAGCAAACTCCACACCCCAACACAACCCAAATGACACAAAGCCCACAAACTCAGTGTGCCACTCAATCACAGCCCATAAGGCATAACAACATACCAAACACTCTAGTCATAGGTGACTCTATAGTCAGGCACACTGATGTTCCACTCACTCTGCCTGTCAGGTGCCAGGATCTGCCACATAACGCATGCACTCAGGTCACTCCACAATAAGTACAAATATGACACTGTCATTGAACATGCTGGTGTGAATGACCTGAGACGTACCTCCCTGGACTACATGAAGAGAGACATGGAGGAGCTCTCCGATCTTGTATCCCAGGCAGGTATGACCCTAACCCTGAGTAGCATCCTGCCATCACCCGGAATGATACCACAGTACAAGGATAAAATGATTGACTTCAACAATTGGCTAAGCTTCTGGTGTTGTTCTAAGGGGATCCAGCATTTGTCTGCCTGGGACAACATGATCAACAGACCACGATGCTTTGCCAGAGATGGCCTGCACCTGTCGCCCTTAAGATTCCGGATACTGGCTAAGGCTCTTGCCACCCCTATTAGTGCCTTTTTTAGGCAAGGTTCAAATGACAAATTCACCACCCTAACAGGTACAAATAAGCAAAATCTGAGGGTAATGCTAGAAGTCTAAACCTAAAAATGCACTCACTTGAGGCACTCCTTAAAATGGAGAACACTGACATCTATGCAGTGACAGAGACCTGGTTCAAAGCTCCAGAGAGCACCCCTGCATTACCAGGCTACAATTCATACCACACCTTTCGGCCACCTAACAAAGCACTAAAGGCGGAGGCGTGTCCATATTCATTAAGGATATCCACACCTCCAGGCTAGTTGCACAGCATAATGCATCCGAGATTATCCAAGTGCAACTAACTCTGGGCAAGACTGCAATCCAAATTGTAGCTTGCTACAGACCCCCACCATGCCCCAGGATTCACACTCCTCATTTCTTGATACACTGGAAAGTATTAGGGTACAACCCAACACCCTAATAATGAGCGATTTCAACTACCCCACCATTAACTTGGAAAACTACTCATGTACCAACTCTTCTGCTCAACGTTTTCTAGAATTCATAATTTCCAATGCCTTGGATCAACTTATTCACACCCCCACCAGGGGCAGCAATATCCTAGACCTGGTCATTACCAACATGGAAAACCAGTGTTCCACACCAGAGGTCAATTCCTCATTGGTCAGATCTGACCACAAGCTAATCAGCCTAGACATCCACATCCCACCCCACCCCCAATTAGGGAAACCATCGTAAAAAACTTCTCCAAAGCCAACTTCACACTTCTTAAGACAGAAGTGGCAAACTTCATGACACCCATGCAGACGGACAATAGAGGTATGACTGCCAAATCCTACACAAATGCACTTTATAAGCACTTAAACGAATGCATGGATCATGCTATCCCTAATAGAACCAAGTTGTTATCCTCCAAAAAAAGGAAGCCAACCTGGTGGTCTTCTGCTATAAACAAACTCTACAACAGAAGAAACTGTTGCAAAAAAGAGTAAAATCCCATGACTGGAGGAACTCCCTGGTCAACCTCAGTAAGAAGCTGAGATCCCTCATAAAATCCTCCAAAGCTAGTTACGAAAACAAAATTGCCACTGACTCTAAAGACAACCACAAAGCATTCTATAGCTATGTCAAGAATCTAAATGGGAACACTCAGATCTGCTCTGAGTTACAGCACAATGGCACTAAATATACAGAACCAACTGATATTGCCAACATCCTAGCAGATAGGTTCAGTGCTAACTTTACCCCCCTCTCATCCCCTAGAGGGACCATCTCTATACCAGAAGAATTCAAAGTTCCTATAATCACGGCTGCACAGGTAAAAAACACACTCTCCAAAGCCAAGAACACAGCATCCATGGGACCTGACAATATTCCAGGCTGCGTTCTACACGAACTATAGAATGAACTGGCACCCTACCCAAGTACCATGTTCAATCATAGCCTCACCTCAGGCTTTGTACCCACTGAATGGCACACCATGACGGTTATCCCACTCCACAAAGAGGGAGTCACGACAGACCCCAGGAATTACCGCCCCATTAGCCTGACGAGCCTGGTCTGCAAGGCCATGGAACGTATCATCGTGAAACTCATAAACAAAGACATTGGTAATCTCCAAACTCTGGACCCTACCCAGTTTGGATTTGTAAAAGGCAGATCATATCTCCTAAACTTGATTGACTTCTTTGAAGCAGTCACCAAAGCCATAGATGAGGGTAAAATGGTTCACACAGCTTATCTAGATCTCGCCAAGGCTTTCGACACCATCCCCCACTCTGGAATTCTAGATAAGCTCACTAAACTAGGCATCAATCCCTATGTCACAAGATGGGTTGCCAACTGGCTCACAGACAGAACCCACACTGTGAAAGTAGCAGATTCCAAATCCGACATCAGACCAGTGACAAGTGGAGTACCACAGGGTTCAGTCCTGGGTCCTCTCCTGTTTGGTATCTACTTCTCTGAAGTGCAGGCCAGCACAGAAGGTCTTTGGCTAACAAAGTTTGCAGATGACTGCAAACTAGGAGCCATAATCGAAACTCCTAACGATGTGGACAAACTACAAAAGGACCTCACAGACAGATACCTGGTGTCAAAGCCATGGCCTGAAGCTCAATGCCAAAAAGTGTATTGTCATCCCCTTTGGTAAAAACTCTGTACCCATGAACTACCACATAAGCTGGTAGTCTACTTAATGCCGAAAATGTGATGAGACCTTGGGACACAGGTGGACAGTAGTCTCTCCTTTGATAATCACATCGCCACAGTGGTCAGGAAATCCTTCTACGTGGCTCATCACAAAATGATTCTCATCCAGAAAAAAAGAGGTCATTGTTCCCCTCTACTCATCACTCATTAGACCCATTATAGAGTACAACGCCCCTTTTGGTATGTACCTCACAAGACATCTACAACAACTGGAAAGACCACAGAAATACCTCACAAAGAGGATTACTGGCCTCAAACAGATGCCCTATGCAGACAGTCTCAAAAAACTACAGCTTTACTCCATCGCATATCGCCTACTCAGGGACGATTTCTATCTAACATACAAAGCTATGTCAAATCTAGAGCTGTTGGACATGCTCCACTTAAAGAAATCCCAATCCCTCCGAGCTAAACGCTCTAGGGACCTAAACCTTGTCACCACAATAAACAGAACATGCTGGAGGGATAGATTCCTGTCCCAGAGACTTCCCATACTCTGGAACGGACTACCTATCTATGTCAAACAGAGCTCCTCATTAGCACTCTTCAAGAAAAATCTTGATGATTGGATAGGAAATGGGAAATTCACCCCGGAGATCATTTCTGTGGCTCTGCTCGACAGGGGCACAGGAAAATAATTTTCTTGGGTGGCAAAAGCCAGGGTACATTTTTTGGTTAGGCTTGTATGGGCCCTAGGGCCGATAGCCTAGTACCTACCTATGAACCTATATCTGAATTACCGCTTTGGAGATCCAATAAGCAGATGCCAAACAAAAGGAATCCCAGTACTGAGCCCTGAGGAATGCCACTATTCACCTGTTTTTTGAGATGACACATGCTACTTTTTAACTATACAGGTTCCATCTGTTGGCCAGCTTACTATCCATCTTACAACATGAGGATAGTACAGTTGTGTAGGCAAACTTACCTTAACAGTAGATATTCGAATGATCACTAGTGCAGTTGTCTTAGTTATATTGGTAATATGAAATTCCTCTATATTCACACTAATTACTGAACTTCTGCCGTACAGCTGCTGTTTTTTCTTGCACTATTTTACAAGAAAAGTACAAGTAAATACCCTTGAGACATCTTTCCCAGTGACATGCAGTAATGTGGCACTATTTTACAGAATTGTCTGCTAATCCATGTACCTTGAGGGATTAAGCTGAATATCTGGATTCAAAGATTCCAGATTTTCTGATGAAAATATGAGCTGGAAGATAATATTTTAGTGCACATTACACCTGAATTTCTAAACACAAACTCTTGATGACAAACATATTTCCTCAGTTCCATCACATATTTCTTCACTTCTAGCACTATTTGCTGTCTGGAGTCTGAGTAAATAAACAGACAATACAGGTATGACCAATCCCAATAAGGTTTGCATTCAAGAGTGAACAATGTACAACAAATGTATACCATATGACAAGTAGCTTTCTGTAATTAGTGAATTAGCAATTAATACATATACCTCTTTTTAGAGGAGGCAAGGAATGCAAACTCCGCAAAACACCACCCACCAGTCAAGAACTAAATGGGAGAACCAATGGCTGAAAAGACTCAATTATAATAAAACATATGAAAGTAAAATAATACCTCTAGAGTTGTGATACAAATTCCATTACAAGCAGTTTTGCAGTGGTGACTGAGTTAAGATTTTCCATAGCCACATTAAAAAGTGCCACTTATGCCACGCGCAATGTTCATGTACGAGACGGCACTTAATTACACTAGATACAACATCTACTTACAAGGATGTCTTGACAGTTATGATTTCTTATCAACATGCACCACCTCCAGCAATGATCATTATACATATATTTTCATGTGCTGTGGTTAGTTCTGACTAGAGACTGAACAATGTGTGCTTCTGAGAGAGGAAGAGGAAGAAGAGATGATACATTAGGAAGCAAAATAACCTACCATAAGCAAATGCCAAATCTACTAATAAACTGCTGCGGAAGTCAAAGTGCTTCTGCATAAGGTGGTATGAAAGAGCCCGAAGTAATGGGATAGAACGTCGATTCTGTTGAGCCAAAGCTAATGCCATTTTCCGTGTATCCTCAGGAGTAAAATGCTCAGCTAGTTCAAGGCCCTGGTTAACAAAAGCAGACAAAAAATAAAATCAGAGACAATAAAAACTAAATTAATGCACACAAACATCTGAAATAATTTCTACCAAACAAAATGTAGATTTTAGCCAGCCTATATCCATAGAGGGATTCCCTTTACATGAATTTACACTTACCCAAAACTTAAAAGGACGAGATGACTTAAGTTGTCCAGAATAGTTTTTTGGTGGGGGCAGATTCTGCAAGATGCGAAAAAAAAAAAACTTGGCTCTTCCCTTGGGAACAGTGTCCAGGACCAAGCAGAATGATGAAAGATTTATATCAGCAATTTATGTTACTCTAGGTTTCAGAAGCAATATCCACCTCTTCTGAAGATAAGAAGGGAGTGAATGCAAGTGTCCAGAATAAGCAGAAATTTGTAACGGAGTTATGAGGTGCCAGTTCATCTTAATACTACCACTTGATTACATTTCAATACATATGAATTTATTTTAGTCAAATATTAATCTTTCAGCTTACTTGGAAAGGTCTCCTCCTCATTTTATGCAGGAAGATAAGAACTCTAAGATCAGCTGGGATAAGAATAATTCTTTTGGACCAGGGAAGACTATCAGTGCCAGATCTGAAAAGTTATCACAGGCAATACAACTGAGGTCAACTTACTTGGTACAAAACAACAATTACTACCCTTGTTGGGGAAAAAAATAATCCTCACTCAAGGAAGAAAAGGTCAAGAAGTCGAAAACCTGATTATCTGGTCAAAGTTATTAGGAGGGAGGAAAGATAAATACAAGTCCATTATTCTGAGGTCAGCCAAAAAGGTATTAGGCTATAAAACACTCAAACTTGGAAGAATGAACTACTCCCCATAGGAATGAGGAGGAAGAATTAACAGGACAACCACATCTTGTAAAGATTATAGCAACAATATGAGCTCAGTATACTGGGAACAAATTAAACACAAGACAGAGTACCGAGTTGGACAACAACTAAAGCGAACCTAATAAATAAATAAAGCAAAGTTCCGCTTAAGGACAATAAATACTTGTTACATTTAGCTATAGTATCAGTAGTGAACAGGCACTAGAGGGCAACAAAGAGAGGGAGGCATCCTAGAAGTTACTGGAGTTACCAGGATGGTCAATGAAAAAAATAAAACATTCAACAGCGAGTATGTAAAGGACTTAAGACTTTACAAAAAAGGTTAGGTAACGGTGGATTATAGAAGTCAGACTGAGCAACACAATTCAGAGAAGAATGGTATGTCATTTTTAAGGCCAAAATTGTCTACTAGAGCCAAAAGAATTTCATATTTTCAGTTGGAAATGTTTACACAAACAGAGACAGTCCCCAAATGTGAATCAAATTTCGTGGAGATGTAACACAGAAAATAAAGGAGATGGGGAAACTCTTGCATTTTGGCGATAAGAAATGAGGTACCAGCTGAAGCCAAATCCAACTGAGCAAAGTTCTATCTAGGAGCGGTTGAAGTCTATGACATAAGGAGATGAAAGTACAGTTGAATAAATAAACTCACCATAACAGCAGATGTTCAATGATTGCTGCTCCTGTAGCCTTAGCTATATGGCTTCCTGCCAAGGGTACAACAGCCAGCCAGCTTTGAAAGCTTCAGGGCACCTGGCGCTCGCTCAAACTGTCAGGCAGCTCAAGCTGAGCTTACTAAAAGACAAGCTTGGGCACCAAGCCCTTCGGAACTTTCCTGCCAATAGAGAAAGGGAGGCTGAGCCCTGGAAGGATAATGCTAGGAAGAACAAAAAGCGCTTCTGTGGATCACTAGTGATATCTGCATTGCTTACTGTACTTATTTCCTTGTTTCACTTGAAAGAAAGTTACTGTTTGTCGTTTTTGCATTTAAGTTACCTGTAACATTAAGTTACCTGGCACTTACTCACTAAAGCAATTATATAAGTCAGCACTACAAATTAAAAGCACTACACCCTCACTTCCCACTGGCCCTTGTTTTCAATTATAAAGGAATTCCCAATATTATTCTAGCATGTCCAAAGGTCAGTTGTCAATCTCATCTCCGGTCCAGCTGGTGAATCTGGGAATCTTGAGGCAATGTTACAACTGCCTCATGTACACAGACAACCCTCTCCTCCTCCCAACAAATTCCAACACATGTGAGAGATGCAACCATATAGCCAAACTGGAGGCTAAGCTCTCTCAACTCAGTACTGGCATAACCAGTCAGGAGGAGAAGGAAACCACACTCACTACAATTCCAGTCTCACATAGACCTACCACGACAGCAAACCAAACACATAATCACACAAAAACATACTCGGAGGCTCTAAATAAAGATCTGCCTAAGCAGCAGAGACCTCCAAAGCAGACACCCAAGCAACTGCTACCCCAAAACAAAACACGTGCAACACATCTCACAAAGCCAATGTGCCGAACAGTCACAGCCCTTAAGACTAAACAACACACCTGATACACTTGTAATAGGTGACTATCGTCAGGCACACTGACGTCCCGCTCACCAGGCTGAACAAGGACAGGGTCACGGTGAGCAGCCTGTCGGGCGCTAGGATCCTCCACATAACACAAGCACTCAGGTCACTCCAAGGCAAGTACAAATATGACTTAGTCATTGTCCATGCTGGTGTGAATGACCTGAGACATACCTCCCTGGACTACATGAAAAGAGACAGAGGAGGTCTATGAGCATGTAGCCCAGGCTGGTATGACCCTGACCTTGAGTAGCATCTTACCCTCACCAAGAATGATGCCACAATATGAAGACAAGATGATCAATTTCAACAACTGGCTTAAGTACTGGTGTCATTCAAAGGGGATTCAATGCCTGTCAGCTTGGGATGATATGCTCGACAAGCCACGATGCTTCGCTAGGGACAGCTTGCACCTGTCACCCCTGGGCTTTCGGATATTGGCAAAGGCTCTTGCTACCCCCATAGTGCCTTTTTTAGGCAAGGATCAAAAGACAAACCCACCTCCATAGGTATCACAAGGGATAAGAAACTAAGAGTAATGCTACTCAACGCCAGAAGTCTAAACCTCAAGATGCACGCACTCGAAACTCTCCTTAGAATGGAGAAATCGATATCTGTGCAGTAACAGAAACCTGGTTCAGGGCTCCCGAGAGCACCCCAGCACTACCAGGTTATACCTCATACCATGCTTTTCGGCCACAAAACTTGGACCGAACCACAAAAGGAGGGGGAGTTTCGATATTCATCAAAGATACCCACACCTCCAGGTTGGTGGCAAAGCACGAAGCATCAGAGACTATCCATGTGCAACTAACAGTGGGTAAAACTGCCTTCCAGTTTATAGCCTGCTACAGACCGCCCTCCCAAACCCAGGAATGCCACTCGGCCTTCCTGAGAACACTGGAAAATATGAAGGTCTCTCCAAACACCATTATATTGGGCGACTTCAACTACCCAAACAGACTGGGAGCCTTACTCTAGCTCCAACACCCTAGCCAAAAGGTTCCTAGAATTTATAAAGTCAAATGCTATGGAACAACTTGTTACCACTCCCACAAGAGGGGAAAACATACTGGACCTGATCATCACCAACATGGGGAATCTATGCTCCAGACCAGAAGTGTATCCCTCACTGGTAAGATCAGACCATAAACTAATCTCACTGGATATTCACATCCCGACCCCACCCCCTGCCCAGAAAACCACAGTGAAAAATTTCTCTAAAGCAAATTTCATGCTCCTCAAAACCGAGGTGGAATCCTTCAACCTGTGGAAAATACGGCCCAGACCGCAGAATCCTTTATAAATGCATTCTATGAACACCTTCAGGAATGCATGGATCATGCGATCCCAAATAAAACCAAGACCCAATCCTCCAAAGGCAGACGTCCTGTCTGGTGGACCCCAGCCATAAACAAACTATACAATAGAAGGAGGAAACTACTAAATGATAGAGCAAAATCCCAAAAAGGGAAGGCATCACTGATCAGTATTAGCAAAAAACTATGGGCACTCATAAAATTGTCTAAGGCCAGCTTCGAGAGAAAAATTGCACAGGACACTAAGGATAATCACAAGGCTTTCTTTAGTTATGTTAAGAACCTGGGTGGTAATTCCCAAATATGCTCAGAATTAGTCCAAAATGACAAAAAATACACCAAATCCACAGACACTGCCAATATCCTAGCTGACAGGTTCAGTGCAAAGTCCCCCCCCCTCCCCACCAAAAGGGCAAATATCTATCCCAGCAGAGTGCTGCCCCCCTGACATCTCAGATGCTCAGGTAAGAGCCGCCCTCTCCAAAGCAAAAAACACAGCATCAATGGGACCAGACAGTGTCCCGGGCTGCGTCCTACATGAACTCCAAGAGCAGCTAAACCCAAACATAAAACTACTGTTCAATCTCAGACTTACTACAGGATATGTGCCCAAAGAGTGGCGTACAGCAACAGTGGTCCCTCTCCATAAAGGTGGTGCCTCAACGGATCCTGGAAACTATCGCCCCATAAGCCTGACTAGCTTGGTCTGCAAAGCTATGGAAAGGATCATCATGGACCTCATAAATAAAGATATCGGGGACCTACAGACACTGGATCCTACCCAGTTCGGCTTTGTTAAGGGCAGATCCTGCCTCTTAAACCTGGTTGATTTCTTTGAAACAGTCACCAAGGCCATTGACGAGGGAAAGGTGGTCCACACAGCCTACCTGGACCTCGCAAAAGCCTTCGATACAATACCCCACTCGGGCATTATAGATAAGCTCACCAGCTTAAATATAAACCCCTATGTCACTAGATGGATTGCAAACTGGCTCAAGGACAGAACCCACATGGTTAGAATTGCTGGAGCCATGTCAGACTCCAAACCAGTTACAAGTGGTGTCCCACAAGGCTCAGTCCTGGGACCTCTCTTGTTCGGTATATATTTCTCGGAGGTACAGACCAACACGGAAGGACTGTGGCTGACCAAGTTCGCAGATGACTGCAAACTGGGCGCCATAATCGACTCTCCAGCCGACACAAGCATCCTCCAAAAGGGCCTCATAGAAACAGACAACTAGTGCCAGAGCCATGGCCTCAAGCTAAATACCAAAAAGTGTATAGTCATCCCCTTTGGCAAAAGCTAAGTGCCCACAAATTACCACATAGGTGGTAATCCATTAAGTACAGAAGAAGTAATTAGGGACCTGGGGACCCAAGTTGATAGCAATCTCTCATTTGATAACCACGTGGCCAAAGTGGTTAGAAAAACATTTTATATAGCCCACCTAATCATGAAGGGATTCACATCTAGATCAGGGGAGGTCATCATGCCTCTTTACTCATTCCTCATCAGGCCCATAATTGAGTACAATGCCCCTTTTGGGATGTACCTTACCAGACACCTGCAGCAACTGGAAAGACCCCAAAAGTACCTCACCAAGAGGATCAAAGGGCTCAAACAGATGCCATATGCTGCCCGGTTAAAGAAACTCCAGCTCTACTCAGTGGCATACCGCCTGTTCAGAGGCGATCTGTGCCTGACATATAAAGCCATGTCCAACCCGGAATTAATGGACATGCTGCACCTCAGAAAATCCAAATCCCATCGAGCTACGCTCGAGAGACTTGAACCTCAGCACTGAAATAAATAGGACATGCTGGAGGGACAGATTCATAACCCAGAGGCTCCCTTCACTCTGGAATAAAATCCCAGTCCAGGTTAGGCAGAGTCCTTCATTGACTCTCTTCAAGAGGAATCTTGATGAGTGGATGGGAGATCGTAGGTTTACCCCGGGTATCACTTCTGTGTCACTGTTAGACAGAGGCACAGTATACTAACCTCAAAAAAGGGCATAGCAAAATAAATTTAAAATGGGTGGTGAAAGCCAAACACATTCTGGCTAGGCTTATAAATGCCCTAGGGCAGATAGCCTAGTATGAACCTATGAACCTATAACTATCCCCTGGCATAAACACCACACCAAAAAAAGCAAGGGGGATGGAGAGAGGGAGCAGAGACTGCAGCAGTGATCATTTGAACATCTACTGTTATGGCAAGTTTACTTGCATAACTGTATCATCTTCTTCATATTGATCACTGCTACAGTAGCAGTAACTATACTGGTAGATGACCCTAGCTTACCACATCTGGGAGGTGTTAAGGAGAAGAGCACAGAAATCCCTGAAGAAAGGTCCTTGCAAAGCCTGATCTATACCTAGAAAAGGAGTCAAGCTTAGATTGTTTTGCAAAATTATATACAGAGGACCAAACTGCAGCTTCAGAAATACATTTAGAATCCAACCTTTTCCAAAAAGCCATAGATGAAGCCAAGGTCCCTGACCCTGTCTAGAACAGTTTTGTAGTACACGGAGAGCTATGATTACACTCCAAAAATCGGAAAAAAAGATAAGCCTGTTACTTGCCACAACAGTGCAAGACCCAACCATAACAGCACTTTCAAAGGTGCGTTATGCACCCCTTATGCACTATTACATTTGGTTTTTGAATCTTTCCTCCCATGTCCACTTAAGTAAATTGTTTAAATTAGGGATGATTTTTTTTTCCTTACTTGCTGTCGATGTGACAGCACTCGCTAAGTGCTTTACTACCTTTTAATGTAAGTAAAATACTTTAGCTTTTGTTTGTAGCTAGCAGTACACGGAGTAGATAAACCTGCATGAACTACGAACAGTTATGATCAGGTCTCACAGATCATAACCTATTACTGTGTGTTTTCTACAAGGTTGCCAGGAGTTAGCTGAAGAGCAAATTCTTGGCATCCATGTCTCAAACATATAATAATGTGGTTACAATCGGAGACGTGTTCACAACCCTGTATGCTGTGGTGAGTATAACAAGAGTTAACAGCCTTACACAACCATTTGGAAATAGTCTGCTTGGACATAGATTGTCCCTTCTTCCTACCTTCACAAGAAATGAACTGATCCAAATATCTGAAATGTTTAGGTCTATCTAGACAGCACCAGAGTTGTCTGAATGCACAAGGTATGGAGTATCCCCTCTCCCATGTTTTTGGTCTCAGGAAAGAAAACGGGAAGATGAACAGTTTGGTGTAAAGTAAACTCCGATATTACTTTAGGCATAAAATAAGGATCAGCTCTGTGGAAAATGAGATCGAATTGCAATCTCTCATAAGTCAACCTTAATACTCTTGTTGCAGAGGTCAGAGCGATCAGTAAAACTGTTTTCCATGTTAAGAACTTCAAGTAAGCCAGGTTAGCTGGTTCAAATACAGCAACTGTTAACTTCTCGAACAATGCAAAATCCCATTCAAAAACATTTTGGCATAAGAATGCATTGAAAGAGGAGGATCCATGGGCAGATATGCTGAAATGGCCGGTAAATGAACAGCAAAAGAAGAGCAAGTAAGGCCAAAGGACAGTAACTCACAAACATTATAAAACCAACTAGAAAATCTTTTCCATTTCCTAATATATGACTTTCTAATAGCAGGCTTTCTTGCCTCCATTAGTACTCGCTGCATGTCCTCAATAACCAGGTACCTAAAGGGCATTAAAATACTATCATCCAAGCTGCCAAACGAAACAGACTGGTGTCAGGGTGCATCAAACACCCTTTTTATTACATGAGTATATCCAGTCTGTGAGGAAGCTTGTCGTTAATTGCCCATGGTCTTTTTCCAAAAGAAGAGAGGACAATTGGTTGCCTGGTTCAGAAGGGGTTCACCTTAGTGATACTGGGAGATTCCTTCCTTCTGAATCTTCAGAAGTATCCTGTATATTACTGGAAAAGGTAAAAAAGCATACAGGAACATTCTAGTCCCAAGGAAAAGAGGTCATCAGTCTTCCAGGCCTTCTTACATGGAGTGCCAGCTGATTGTTCAAAGAGGTCTACTTGAGGAAATGGATCAAATCTTGGAAGACCACCCCCATCTAGTTTCCATTCAGGAGGGCCTGCCCTTATCCTGCTCAGCTTGTCTGCCACACAGTTTTGCTCTGAAGGAATGTAGGAAAAGTACAGTTTTGTACCTACCATAAATGTAGATGTTCGAGTGCTAATACAGCTGCAGTCATAACAGATGGGTTCTCCTTTTTCTTCAGTCTTTCTTGCCCCAGATGTCAGGTGCTCCCAGAAGGAAGGCTATATACATATACATACATATATATATATATATATATATATATATATATATATATATAAAATATATAATCATGCATTGTAATATAATCAAAAACCAGTAGTTGCAAGCAAATACACCATAGAAGGATAACCCAATCAAGTTGTAAGATGAGGAGTTAGCCACTAGGTCTGGGAAGGAGACTGCAGCTGTATTAGCACTCGAACATCTACATTTATGGTAGGTACAAAACTGTACTATGTTCATAGCGCATACAGCTGCAGTCAGATGGGTAGAATCCCAAAGCTACGCACAGGGTGGTAGGCACTAGGAGGAACTGGGAGGAGTCAGAATGCCCTGCAACACAGCAGTGGCAAAGCCTGCTCTAGTTTTGGAGTATAAAGGTAGGTGGTAGTGTTTAGTGAAGGTATGCACAGAACTCCAAGTGGCTACCTCCAAAATATCTTTGGTAGGGACTCCTCTGAGGAAGGCTGCAGAGGTAGCTGTGGCCCTTGTGGAGTGGGATCTGATGCCTGCAGGTACAGATTTACCATGAAAGGAGTAACAAAACCGTATGCAGTGGCCTATCCACTTTGAAATTGTCTGTTTGGAAATTGGCTTCCCTTGAGCTCCTACAGCATAGGACACAAAGAGTTGTTCTGATTTCCTGAAAGGCTTTGTTCTGTCCAAATAGTATGGATGTCTAAGGAATGTAGCAGCCTTTCCCTTTGTTTTGAGGATTGGGGTAAAAAGTAGGTAAGTGAATGGCCTGATTTAAAGCTACCCTGGATACTACTTAGGCATAAATGGCGGTTTTGGTTCAGAGGGAAACCCTGCCCTGATGGAAGATGAGAAAGGGCTGCACAGCCATGAGGGCTTGTTGTTCAAACCCTCTGAGAGGTAATGGCCAGAAGGAAAAGCTGTTTTCCAGGACTCCCAGGCAGGTATTGGTTGTTTCCTTGGAGGTCTTATATTCTTAGCCCCTCTGAGGAACTGTCTTAAGAGTGGGTGAGAGAATAAGGGTGGATCAGTGTTGTACTCTGCAGAAATGGCTGAGACATGGATTTTGATGGAGGAAAATGAAAGTCCACTGCTCAACAGCTCAGCTAGATACTGTAATATGAGGCAAATTCAGTTTTCTAGGATCCTGGCCTTTTTTCTCATTCCAAGCGCAAAACCATTTCCATTTTGCGGAGTAAGCCTTTCTAGTAGATGGCCTTCTGGCCTCCAAAATGACATCCTGCACCTCCTTGGAGAGTAGGGTCTGTTGTGGTGTTAAGGAATTTTCCATGCAGCCAGATTGAGTGTTTTCAGCTGACTGTGAAGAGTTTTGTAGCTGTGCTGAGTCAGTAGAAGAGGCATTAAAGGTAGGGTCAGGGGGGAGAATGTGTAGGCTCCTCAGGAGTGGGTACCAGTGTTGTCTTAGCCAGTCTGGAGCAATCAGTATCATCTTCGGTCTGTCTGCTCTTGCTTTCAAGAGCACCTTGGGCAGAAGAGGCAAAGGTGGGAGGCGAAACTGTCCGTGCTGCCCAACTGAAAGAAAGGGCGCCCAGGCCTTTGGATGGAATGTCCTTGAGCAGAATTTTGTGGAGGCAAAGAGATCTATGTCTGGCCTTCCCCACTTGGATTATCTTTGTAAACACTTGAGGATGCAACTTCCATTCGCGGTCTGTCATATTTCTGCTTAGATTGTCTGCCAGCTGTTTTCCAAACCCTGGCAGGTACTACTTGCTTGAGTTCGTTTTTGATTCCAGAGCCAAGTTCAAAGTGACATGGCCAGCCTGCACAGGGGTATGAATGTGTTCCTCCTTGTTTGTTTATGTACCACATTACTGTGGTGTTGTCTGTTCTTATCAATAATTGCCCTGGATGCAGAGGTCCTTGAAGCTGTAATTGCATTTATCACTGCTAGCATTTCCTTTTGATTGATGTGAAGGTGCTTTTCCTTTTGGGACCATTTGCCCTGAATGCAACTGTCTGTCATGTGTGCCCCCAGGCGTAGTCTGAGGCGTCTGTTGTGATGACTTGATTTGCTTGAGGCTTGCAGAATGGCAGACCTGTGTTTGTTTGGCATGCTTGGGCCCACCATAGAAATTCCTTTTGCAAACATGGGATTAGTGGTATTATTGTTTCCAAACTGTGGCTGTGTTGAGACCATAGGTTTGGTTAGGTACCATTGAAGTTTCCTCATATGCAACTTTGCACATGGGATTAGAAGAATGCAAGATGCCATGAAGCCCAGAGCCTGCAGGATTTTCCTTGCAGTTAGCCTGGTACAATTTGCTAGTATTTTGAAGTACTGAGTTAGTTGCCCCTGTTTTTCTGGTGTAAGATAGGCCATCTGGGTGTTTGTGTCCAAGTTGGCACCCAGGAAAATTATTTTCTGAGATGGTGTTAGCCTGGATTTCTCTTTGTTGACTGTGTATCCCAGAGAATTCAATAACCGGTGTTACATAAGCCAGATGTTCCAGAAGTATGTGTTTGCTGTCCGCTTGGATCAGGCAGTCGCCAAATAAGGGTAAATTTGTATCCCTTAAAGTCTGCAGTAGGCAATTACTGATGCCAGGCATTTGCAATGCAGAGAATTGATAGTGGATTGAACCTGCAAGAAATCTGAGGTATCTTCTGCAGCTTTGTCTGATTGGGACATGCAGGTATGCCTCCTTGAGGTCAATGTTACAGCCAGACCTCCTGCCCAGCATGGAAGAAGCTGCAAGGTAAGCATCTTGAATTTTGGTATGAGTAGAAATGTGTTTAGGATGGATAAGTCCAAAATGGGTCTCAATCGGTTGCCTTCCTTGGTACCAGGAATAGTCTGGAATTCCATGAGCTTTGAAATTTTGTATTTGAGCCTGCCCCTGATTTGTGTTTTTGGAAGAGTGTGAAAATGAAATCTGTAACTCTGTTTATAATGTCCAGGATCCATTTGTTTGTTGTGATATGCCATGCTGCCAGCTGAGACTTGCTTGGCATGCAAAGGGAAAGTCAATGGGTTTGTTTCCTGTATTGTCGTCACACTGTCTTCGCACCTCTTGGTGCTGGAGTTTGCCATTGTCTGCCTCCTGTATCTACCTCTTTGGGGCTTGTCCGTGGCTGGAAAGGACCAGTTTTTGAAGGCCAATTTCTGCTAAAAACGGTGGTTGTACCTGTAGAAAAGCTTTGACAGTTTGCATAGATTTAGCTTTTTCTTCCATTTTCCGTAGTATCTCCTCAGCATTAGTACCAAATAATACATTATTTTGTAAAGGAGCATCTAGTAGTTTAGCTTTAACATGATCAGGCAAGGTTTGTTCCCTAAGCCAGGCATGTCTACGAATGACTGATCCTGTAACAGCAGCTCTACTTGAGGCCTCTAGAGCATCATAGCCAAATTGTAAAGTGTGCTTACCCACTTGTTCTGCACTATGCATCATATCCTGCAACTCCTTCAAATCTGGTTGTTCAGGTTGTGACATTTTATTCCTTAATTGTGATAACAGAAACTGCTGATATTTAAGCATATGGAACTGACAATTTGAGGCCCTCATGGCTAGGGTGGCCGAGGTATATACCTTTTTTCCCTTCTTAGCAATAGAGTCCTTCATTCCCTGGGGGCCTTGAGAATGGTTTCAGGGTCAGCATTATTGGCTTTTGTAAAAAAATGTGGTGAGTTAGGAAATTTAGTACCTATCAGGCTTGACTGGGGGGAATCGCCAGAGGTCTCTGCTGAGGTAGCAAAAAAATTCTTCCCCTTTCTTTTTTCTTCTGAAAATAAATCTTTTCCCTTCCCAATGGAAGTGTTCCCTCAAGGTAGTTTCCCGAAGAAAAAAAATCTCTGGGGAGATGCAGAAGGAATGGACTGCTCTGCATCCGTGTTCCTCTTCATCAGAATGTTCTGAAATAATGGAGCCCTGGGTCAGAAGAGGAGAATCTCCCTCCACTCTGGGTCTCTTGTAAAGGAAGATGAGGGTCTGAAGACACCATGGGTGGAAGTGGACCCGGTGGAGACTACGGACCTCCTCGTGATTTTGAACAAAAACAAATGGGTAGTGGGGTAGCGGCATTTTATTTTCAAAAAAAAAGCTTTACCAAGTGAACTCCAGCCGGCTTAATAGTAAATACAATTGTTAACTTTGTCTGACATTGGTCTGAGGCAAGAAAAGTTTCAACGGGTACCTGCTTCTGCTTCGGGCACCCGCAAAAAGAGTCACACTGGCGTCAGGAAAAAAAAAGCGACGAACCCCGACGCGGACCTGTAGAGTGAGACTGTGTTGTGAAGCTAAACCCCAAGCTAAAATGGCTAGTCTGCAAAGGGTAGATGACCTAGTTGCCCCTTGGTGTTGCTGTACCACACAGCTGTGCAACTGTCTGTAACAACCTGAAGAGGTCTGAGGGGCCAAAGATGATTCATAGAGTTAAGTGCCTTAATCACAGCAAACATCCCTTTTATATTTATGTACCTGTGTCCATCATTGGTGTCCCACACACCTTGCAACTTTTATCCATCCTAAAACTGTTCCTCAAGCAAATTCCAAGGCATCTCTGGTGACAGACTTCTTTGGGACAGGGAAGGGGAAACCTGGATTTAGGGATACCCGTTGTCTCCAAGTGATTTCCTCTCTGACAACCCCCAGCACTGGGATCTGAAAAGTCAAAGGATGTTGGTGATGGGACCAAACAGATTAAATAATACTGTATCTTTCAAGTGGAGGATATAATACCAAGTCTCTGGTATTTGGGCCGACTGAGGGCTACCTGCAGGCAGATAACCCAAGTGTGATGACTGCAACAGTGAAACACAAAGAATAATGTAGGTATTTCCTGCATGATTCCCTGATTGGGATGTGTAGATAGACCTCTTTTAGGTCTAGGGTGGCTAACTAAGCATCCTTGGAAAGCATAGGTAGAAGCTGCTGGAGTGTAAGCATTCTGAATTTTGGTATCACCGGAAAGGTGTTTAGAATGGATTGATCGAGGATGGAGCGCCATGTGCCCTCTTTTCTGGGTACCAGGAAGAGTCTGGAGAAAAAACCTTGGCCTATCTGTTCAGCAGGAACATGCTCTATGGTCCTCATGGAGAACAGGGAAAGGACTTGCTTTTTGGCTTCTGCCCACTGGTTTGGAGGAGGATCTGGGAACCCTTTTGGGGTTGGCAGAGTGTGGAAATAAAATTTGTATCCCTGGGACACTATGTTGAGGACCCAGCTGTCATTGGTAATGGTGACCCAGTTGCCTGCGTGGAAGGACATTTTTCCTCCTAGGGGCACGAGCAGGTGGGCAGAGGGAAGGGGTGGAAGTGTAAAGTCATTGTGAGTTCTTACCATAAGAGGGTGGCTTTGCATTCCCTGTTTTTGAAGAGGAGGAAATCCATTGCTTAGATCTCTGTATTCCCTGGGGATGTTGTCTGGGTGGGTCTGCTTCCCCTGGGTCTGGGCTGAGCTGGCCTGGAGGGGGCAGGAAAGGACCAGTGCTTGGAGGGGGCAATGCCTACTGAACCCTTGGTGGCTGGACCTGTAAGAAGTCTAACTCTCTGCATAGATTTAGTTTTTTCTTCCACCTTTTTTAAGACCTCTTCTGCCTTGGTGCCAAATAAATTGTCTTTGTTCAAGGGTGCGTCAAATAAATTGGATTTGACATGATCTGGCAAGGTCTGTTCCTTAAGTCAAGCATGCCTTCTAATGACAGAACCGGTGACTGCTGCCCTGCAAGATGCTTCTAGGGCATCAAACCCACACTGTAAGGTGTCCTTAGTTACCTGACTTGCAGAATGCATTACCTCTTGCAACTCTATTTTCTGCACAAGCAGGAAAAGAAGATATTTTTTGTTTGAGGAGTTCTATGGTATGTTGCTGATATTTCACCATGTGGAACTGACAATTTAATGCTCTACTAGCAAGAGTAGCAGAGGTGTATACTTTTTTGTCCCATATGTCTAATGCTCGGGAATCCCTATCTGAGGGGGTGGGATTCTTAGCCGAGGTTGCTTTGATTCCTTTAGATCCCTGAGAGATGACCTCGGGATCAGCAGTAGGATTTTTGAAAAGAAATTTGTGAGAGTCAGGGACTCTCTAATACCAGTCAGGTTTCCTGGGAGCAGGAGGGAGGGTGTCAGGAGTCAGAGTGGATTCCATAAAAACATCATCCACAACATCCAGGACAGGAGGAATGCCCAGAGGTCTGTGCTGTGGTAGATCTAAGAATTCCCTGAATTTCTTTTTAGACTGAGGATAGTCCTGACATTCCCATTTGAAATGCTCCCTTAAAGTATGTAGGGTTTCCCCAAAAGAAAAGTCCTCAATTGGAGAAGCTGAAGGGATGGATTACTCTGCATCAGAATCCTCATAAGCAGAGAGGGGTTGCATATCTTCATATTCAGATGCATCAGAGTCATCGGACTCCTGTTCATAACACTATTGGGGACAAGTCTCTTTCTTTTGGAAGGGGTAGCCTGGCTTCCACTAATACGCATTATAAGGTCTTCCGTCATTTTAAGCATTTGAGACTGAGGCAAGGAAGTAGGTGCCTGAGCTTGGGTCGTCGTTTTTTTGAGTGTGGTTGATACCTTGGGCCTTAGAACCTCGGTTGTTTTCAAAAGAACTGAAGACGTGAAAGAAGTTGTCAGTCTGTGTCGAGAATCAGTAGTGTGAAGTACTTCCTCGGAAGCCAGTGCTTGCTCAGCGGCTCTGGACCCATTCAAGGTAGAGACATACGCAGGATCCTTAGTCGAAGAGTCTTGCAGCATACCAGACTCCAAAAGGGTCTCGGTAGCAGCCTGCGAATCCACAGAAGCGGGCATCGGGGTTGCGAAAGTGCCTCACTGAGGACCGGAGAACTAACGACTAGCTTAACGGAAGCGTCGTCGGCAGTTTTGGACCTGTGCGGTCTGTTTCTGTCTTTATCCTTACGTTTTTTCCTAAGATCAGTAGTCAGATGGCTTACCAAAGCCATATCGGAATTAGAGGACTGAGAGCAAAAATATCTAGCTACAATAAGGGCCCAACGACATACAGTTCTGGCGTTGAACAAAGCACAAAAGCAACAGCGGGGGACATCATGGTCTGGGCCTAAACAAGTGACGCAGTAAGAATGGAAGTCCCCATGTGGTATTTGCTTTCCACAGGCAAGACAATTGTTCACTTTTTCTGACATCAGTTAGAGCAAGAATAAAGGATCCCCAACGGGGTACTTCGCTTTAGAAAGCTTCAATTCGGAAACTAAAACTCAGCGGCCAACCGGCACTTGTGCAAACTGCTTCTGCTTCAGGCTCCTCGGCAAGGAAGACTGGTGTAATGGCATCGGCTGCCTGTTTTTATACCAATGATGACCTGATGTCAGTCCTGGGGTGACAGCAACCAACACAGAAATGAAAAGCCTCTGGTATTCAGGCCAACTGAGGGCTACCCCCGGCAGGATAACCCAAATGTGATGACTGCAACAGTGAAACACGAAGAACATCTAAAACTATAGCTGGCTGAATCAGGTTTCGGAGAGTATACAAAAACTTAAATGACTGAAGAACTTTATACATCCTATCTGCCTTTTTAGGGGCAGCTGGCTGTCAGGAAAAATGTAGGCAGTAACACACATCCTTCAAAGCTAACAGAACTGGATTAATGGGTGCAGGTTCTAGAAATTCCTTCTGTAAAGTACAGTTTTGTACCTAACATAAATGTAGATGTTCGAGTGCTAATACAGCTGCAGTCATAACAGATGGGTTTTCCTGCCGTCAGGCAGGTCCTCGGTCGGCCGAACTCCAAAGTCTATGTCCGGCGTCGGATGTCGTCGCTTCTTCCCTGACGTCAGTGCGACAGGTGTATAAAGGAACCAGCAGACGCCATTTTCTTCAGTTTTTCTTGCCCCAGATGTCAGGTGCCCTCAGAAGGAAGGCAATACATAAATTTATGTAATAATGCAATGCAGTATTATCAAAAAACAGTAGTTGCAAGCAAATACACCATAAAAGAATACCCCAATCAGGTTGTATGAGGAAGAGTTAGCAATTAGGCCTGTCCCAGAGGGGAAGGAGGGAGGGAAACCTGGACTGCAGCTGTATTAGCACTCGAACATCTACATTTATGGTAGGTACAAAACTGTACTATGTTCATTGTGCATACAGCTGTAGTCATAACAGATGGGTAGAATACCAAAGCTAAAAAAGGGGTGGCAGGCACTAGGTGGAACTAGGAGGAGCCAGGATGCCCTGCAAGACTGCAGTGGCAAAGCCTGCTCTAGATTTGGAGTATAATGGTAGGTGATAGTGCTTGGAGAAAGTATGTACAGAACTCCAAGTGGCAGCTTCCAAAATATCTTTGGTAGGAACCCCCCTGAGGAAAGCTGCAGAGGTGGCTGTGGCCCTTGTGGAGTGAGACCTGATGCCTGCAGGTACAGTTTTACCATGAAAAGAGTAACAAAAGCGTATGCAGTGGGCTATCCATTTTGAGACTGTCTGTTTGGAAATAGGCTTCCCTTGAGCTCCTGTAGCATAGGACACAAAGAGTTGCTCTGATTTTCTGAAAGGCTTTGTTCTGTCCAAATAATAACGTAGCTGCCTATGAATGTCCAAGGAATGTAGTAGTCTCTCCCCTCTGTTTTGAGGATTGGGGTAAAAGGTAGGTAAGTGGATAGCCTGATTCAAGGCTACCCTGGATACTACCTTTGGCATAAAGGAAGGGTTGGTTCGCAAGGATACTCTGTCCTGATGGAAAATGATGAAAGGCTGCACAGCCATGAGGGCTTGTAGTTCCGAAACCCTGTGAGCTGAGGTGATAGCCAGCAGGAAGGTTGTTTTCTAAGACAAATATTGCAGTTCTGTTGAGGCAGCTGGCGCAAAGGGAGGCAAAGTAAGTTTTTCTAGAATGAAATTGAGGTCCCAAGCAGGTACTGGTGGTTTCCTTGGGGGTTTTATATTCTTAGCCCCTCTGAGGAACTGTCTTAAGAGGGGGTGAGAGAATAAAGGAGGATCAGTGTTGTATTCTGCAGAAATGGCTGAGGCATGGATTTTGATGGAGGAGAATGAAAGTCTTCTGCTTAGCATATCAGCTAGGTACTGTAATATTTGAGGTAAATTCAGTATTCCAGGGTTCTGGCCCTTTTTCTCATTCCAAGCACAAAACCGTTTCCATTTTGCGGAGTAGGCTTTTCTAGTAGAAGGTCTTCAGGCCTCCAAAATGACATCCTGCACCTCCTTGGAGAGTAGGGTCTGTTGTGATTTTAAGGAATCTTCAATGCGGCTAGAATGAGTGTTTTCAGCTGACTGTGAAGAGTTTTGAAGTTGTGCTGAGTCAGTAGAAGAGGCATTAGAGGCAGGATCCATGGTGGGGAATGAGTCAGGCTCCTCAGGAGTGGGTACCAGTGTTGTCTTGGCCAGTCTGGAGCAATGAGAATCATCTTTGGTCTGTCTGCTCTGGTTTTTAATAGAACTTTGGGCAGCAGAGGAAGAGGTGGAAAGGCATAAACTGTCATTGTTGTCCAACTGAAAGAGTGCGTCCACTTTCCAGGCCTGTGGATGAAAGGTCCTGGAGCAGAATTTTGCCAATTGGTGATTTCTGTGGGAGGCAAAGAGATCTATGTCTGGCCTTCCCCATGCTTGAATTATCTTTGAAAAAACTTGAGGATGCAACTTCCATTCGTGTGGATCTGTCATATTTCTGCTTAGGTTGTCTGCCAGCGTGTTTTCCTTGCCTGGCAGGAACTGTGCTTGAAGCTCGATTTGCAATTCCAGAGCCATGTTCCAAAGAGACATGGCTAGCCTGCATAGGGGGTATGAATGGTTTCTTCCCTGTTTGTTTATGTACCACATTACTGTGGTGTTGTCTGTCCTTATCAATAGCTGGCCTGGATGCAGCAGGTCTTTGAAAGCTGTAATAGCATTTATTACTGCTAGCATTTCCTTTTGATTGATGTGTAGGTGCTTTTCTTTTTGGGACCATTTGCCCTGAATGCACCGATCTGTCATGTGCGCCCCCCCCAGGCATAATCCAAGGCGTCTGTTGTGATGACTTGATTTGCTTGAGGCTTGCAGAATGGTAGACCTGTGTTTCTTTGGCATGCTTGAGCCCACCACAGAAATACCTTTTGAAGACATGGAATCAGTGGTATTATTGTTTCCAAACTGTGGCTGTGTTGAGACCATAGGTTTTTTAGGTACCATTGAAGTTTCCTCATATGCAGCTTTGCACAAGGGATTAAGTAGGATGCAAGATGCCACGAATCCCAGAGCCTGCAGCATTTTCCTTGCAGTCAGCCTGGTGAAAGTTGCCAGTATTCTGAAGTATTGAGTTAGTTGCCCTTGTTTCTCTGGCGTAAGGTAGGCAATCTGGGTGTTTGTATCCAAGCTGGCACCCAGGAAAATTGTTGTTTGAGAGGGTATTAGTCTTGACTTCTTTTTGTTGACTGTGTATCCGAGAGATTTCAACAACATTATTACATACGCCAGGTGTTTCAGAAGTATGTGCTTGCTGTCCACTTGGAACAGGCAGTCGTCCAGGTATGGGTATATTTGTATCCCTTGAAGTCTGCAGAAGGCAATTACTGATGCCAGGCATTTCGTGAGCGCAGTAGATAAGCTAAAGGGCAATGCAGAGAACTGATAATGGGTTGAACCTGCAAGAAATCTGAGGTATCTTCTGCAATCTTGTCTGATTGGGACATGCAGGTATGCCTCCTTGAGGTCCAATGTTACCAGCCAAGACTCCTTGCCCAGCATGGTAAGAAGCTGCTGTAATGTGAGCATCTTGAATTTTGGCACGAGTAAAAATGTGTTTAGGATGGATAGGTCCAAAATAGGTCTCCAGTCTTTGCCCTTCCTTGGTACCAGGAATAGTCTGGAATAAAAACCTTGACCCTGTTCTTGTGCAGGTACCTCTTGAATAGCTTTCATGTCCATGAGATCTGAAAATTGTTTTTGTGCCTCTGCCCTTTGATTGTGTGGCAGGTTTGGCATGCCTCTCATTTTTGGAAGGGTGAGAAAGTGGAATCTGTAGCCTCTGTCTATAATGTCCAGGATCCATTTGTCTTTTGTGACAATATGCCAATTTTTTGAAAATAATGCCAGTTTTCCACCTAAAGGTGCTGCCATTTGAGCTTTGCTTGGCATGCAAAGGGGAAAGTCATTGGTTCTGCTTTCTGAATGGCTGTGAACTATCTTCACCACCTCTTTGTGTAGGTGCTTGCCACTGTCTGCCTCTAAACGGATCCTTGAGATTGCCCTCTACCCTTCGGGCGCCTGTATCTACCTCTTTGGGGTCTGTCCATGGCTGGAAAGGACCAATTTTTGGAAGGCCAATTTTTACTGAAACGTGGAGGTTGTACCTGTAGGAAATCTTTCACTGTTTGCATTGATTTTGCCTTTTCCTCCATTTTCTTTAATACCTCCTCAGCTTTAACACCAAACAATACATCTTTTTGCAGAGGTGCATCCAGTAATTTAGCTTTAACATGATCTGGTAAAGTTTGCTCTTTGAACCAAGCATGTCTACGTATGACTGATCCTGTAACAGCAGCTCTACATGAGGCCTCTAAAGCATCAAAACCACATTGTAAGGTATGTTTACCCACTTGTTCTGCACTATGTAACAAATCCTGCAACTCCAAGTCTGGTTGTTCAGGTTGTGACATTTTGCTTTTCAACTGTGATAACAGAAACTGTTGGTACTTTAACATATGGAACTGACAGTTTAATGCCCTCATGGTTAAGGTGGCTGAGGTGTATACCTTCTTCCCCCACCTTTCTAAAGCTCTGGAATCTCTCTCTGAAGGTAATGGATTTTTAGCAGTGGAGGCCTTAATTCCCTTGGGACCCTGTGAAATAGTTTCTGGGTCAGCCGCATGGCTTTTGTATAGAAATTGGTGTGAATCAGGAACCCGGTAATACCTGTCAGGCTTGACTGGAGCTGGAGGTAAAGAATCTGGGTTAAGGCAGGCCTCCAAATACACATCATCTAGTATGTCTAAGACGGGAGGTATAGCCAGAGGCCTGTGCTGAGGGAGCAAGAGGAAATCCCTAAGCCTTTTCTTGGAGTCTGAGTACTCTTGGCCTTCCCAGTGGAAGTGTTCCCTCAAGGTATGTAAGGTTTCCCCAAAAGAGTAATCCTCAAGGGGGGAGACAGAGGGAATGGACTCCTCTGCATCAGAATCTTCAAAAGGGGAGTAAGAATGTTCCTGGTCTTCAGAATCTTCTGAAATAATGGAGGCCTGGTCCAAGGAAGGGGATTCTTCCTCCACTCTGGGCCTTTTGTCCGGAGGGGGTTGAGAACCCCTGATAAGAGTAATCAAATCCTCAGCCATTTTGAGCATCTGATTTTTAGGCATGGGCCTTGAGAGGGGCCCTGTAGGGCTTGTCCTTTAGTATGCATGGCTGCTTTAGACTTAGTGAAAGCCTTGATGGAAAAAGGAGAGGAAGGCCTGAAGACACCTTGAGAGGTGGCAGGCCTGTCTAAACTCGGAGTTTCACTGCCAAGAGTGGCTTCGGTATCGGTAGTCGGGGTGTGGGCCGAAGAGCCTGCGACCTCGGGTACTGAAGACACCGCCAAAGAAGTGTCATCGGTAGTCAGGGGCTGCGTAGGCACCTCACTGAGAACCGGACCACCTGTAGTCGGCTTTGGTGTGGTGTCGGTAGAAGTCGCGGACCTCGTATGTCGGTCCTTATCTTTGTGTCTTTTACTTAAAACTGGAGTCGGAGTATCAGACGACATTATATAATTAAATTTTTTTGCCAAAATAATGTTGGGCAAACTCCGCCCGACGCTTAATAGTGCGTCTGTTGAATGTAGCACAAAAACTACAGGCCGAGACGTCGTGGTCTAGGCATAAGCAAGGAATGCAGAGGGAATGAAAATCCTTATGCGGTATTTGCTTCCCACATGAAATGCAATTATTAACTTTGTCTGACATCGGTCTGAGGCAAGAAAAGTTTCCCCAACGGGGTACTTAGCTTTCAATAAGACTTCGGTTGAAAAATATTCGTAATATCAGGAGCTGGCCGACCGGCACTTGCGAACTGCTTCGGGCACCGCGCGACAAGAAAGACTGAAGAAAATGGCGTTGGCTGGTTCCTTTATACTCCTGTCGAACTGAAGTCGGGGAAGAAGCGACGACATCAGACGCCGGACCTAGACTTTGGAATTTGGCCGACCGAGGACCCGCCTGACGGCAGGAAAACCCATCTGTTATGACTGCAGCTGTATGCACGATGAACATCAGCTCAAGAGTAGTTTCTAAGGGTGTGGACAATCAAAGCAATGTGGTTTACAATAAACATCTGTACTACAGATCTCTATACAGCTTACTGCGCATCCTACTATACACTCATTTAAAAGTTTGTTTTGATATTATAAAGAGTGTCTGAAAATCAGGATTCCTTCTCTGCCATGGTAAAAATCATCATGAATAAGGAGAAAGACAACACCCAAGCAAGTTTTACAAAAAGAACGACAATCTGGGCATACTCTTATTAGGTACAGTTCTTAAAGATGGGTGTTACTTTATTAACCAAAAATGTATTAACAACTGGGACTGTCTAAGCATAACTGTCAATCTGTAAATTTCAGACTGGCTAATAAATTGATATTGCAAGATTAAGCCTGTGGTGCCTCACTTTTTCATACTTGTACTAACTGAATTTCTGAGTTTTCTATAAGTTCTTGACATCATTTCTGTCGCAAAAACATATGGCTTGCTCCTGATCAAAACTGAACCAATTAAAAGAAGAAATGCAGCAAGTAACTGAAACAATTGCAGGAAAAGTATGGCATTTAAAAAAAGAGAGAGAGAAAAAGATGATGAAGTGGTGTAGAGAGACGGGCAAGCCAAAACAACTCAGAACTACAGTTATTTGTATAAAAAAATAACAAATTAACTAACTCCGGTGTGAACAACAGGCAGGACCATAAAGTCTAAAGACCATTACACATGATGAATATAATCAGAGACTAAATTAAAAGACACAGTCAGAAAGCCAAGCAAAATGTGTAGGAATAAATATTATGAAATCAAGTTTTGGGCATAGTTTGACAAAGAAACTGGGGTTCCTATGGAAAGAAATTTTAGCTGCAAGTGATATGTAAACACTCAGGATTTTGCCAACTAAAACCTAGAGTGTACTGTACAGTGGGGAAGAGAACATAAATTATGTGTCTCAGACAATCTTGGGAAATCATTGACAAGGCTTGAATTGGCATTTACAGAGAACTGATAAATGGGGATATGATAACTACTGCAACACTGGTCATAAAAAGCAAGTAGTCACAACAGTATGTTACTCTGCACTATGCACAGGAATTGCACTATTTGTAAATGTGTTTGTTTTATGAATAAAAGCCCCTACGTTATTAAAATTTATGTCCACTTACATCACAGAAACATTGGGTACAAAGGAAACTGTTCCAATAATTTACCATTTTCTGTTTGAAACCCCTTCTCATGTCTGCTCACACCCATCCACCATGCAACTTAAAATAACTTCTTATTGTACTACTTCGCTTTTTTATTTTAAAAGATGGTAGCCTACTCATATTATACAGAGTCCCTCACAATGTTAAGAACTTTCAAACGAATCCCTCGGTCTTCTTTAGTCACTAATACACATATTACAGTAATTTAACATTTCTGCTTACACAACTTTTGTTGAAGACCTTCCTCTGAAATGCTTCTATGTTGTCTAGGTCTTTACAACGATGACATTGTGAACTGCAAACAAAGTCTGGCCTGATAGGTTCAAAAACTCAGTGAAGGCTGCTCTAACTGTAGGACTGCTCGACTGCTTCCAAGGTACAGAACACTAGTAAAAGGTCACCAGCAAACAAATTTATTTTATGTGCATTCTCAACTGTCCTAAACCCCTCCTTATTTCATTATTCCCATGAATTACTAGCAATGGTTTATTATAGCACGCAGCGGTAACCAGAATGTAAGTAAAAGTAATGGAAACAAGAACTCGCCTACATAAGCATGCATGACCCACCCCACAATGACACTCAATGCAGCTTATTTGTTTCAAGTACGTGTTCACATCACTTCTAGTCAGTTTTAATCATTAATTACAGTAACTAAAAATGTATAAATCCCCTCATTAAGGATGACCTACATGGCAGTCAGGACTGAGGAATCATTTGCCAGAACCAAAGGTACAGTTTATGAACTGTCAGGGTACATTTAAAGGTGATGCCAGGATATAAAACTGAATCACAGTAGATAAAGCCCATAGTTAACTGCCTGAAAAGGAAATATAACAATATTGCAGGCCAGGTGCTACCTAATGCCCACCAACCATTTTGGGACAGATTTCATCTTTATGCTCAAAATGCAAGGGCTGATAACTATGAGAATTGTTACCTGGAAGTGAAGTTTACTCCTGTGGGTGCAATGCCCAAAGGTCTGCATGTATTCTTTGAGGGTAGGAACAGGGGAATAGCAACTTTTAACGCATAGTAATAATTTTGTGTGTGGAGTGCAATTTACTTCTCTTTCATTTGATGGGGGAAATCTTATATATGAATATATATATATGAATATTCAGATTCCTCAGAATCCTGTTCTGTCAATTTCTGGAGAAGGCTGCCTTTTCCTTTTAGAAGTTGTGGCCTGACTACTCCAGACAAGGGAGATGAGATCCTCCTCCGCTATTTTAAGCATTTGTGCATGGGGTGGTGGAGCAGGAGCAAGATGGTGGCTAGAAGAAGCTTTTTTAGGAATGGCCTGGCTTCTAGGCCTGACAGAAACTGTAGTTGGATGATAAGACGTCGTTTTTTGTCAACATTCGGTAGTGTGAAAGGCCTCCTTGGAAGCCGGTGCTGGCATCGCAGCTCCAGACCCAACCGAGGCAGAGACAGCCATAGGCTCAGAAGACAAAGATTTCTGTGGCATACCAGAATCCGAAAGGGACTCAAGAGGCCTGCGTAGATATCGAATTGGGTGTCAGAGGCTACGAAAGTGCCTCACTGAATTCCATGGAACTGACGACCTGCTTAGTGGTAACGTCATCGGAGGGCTTAACCTTGTGTGGTCTGTCTCTATCTTAATCTATGTATTTTTTTTTGGAACGTCCACGGATTGTTGGTTGACGGACGCCATATTGGAACGCGAAGACGGAACACAAAAATAACTGTCTACAATAAGAGCTCTACTATGAATGGTTCTCGCATTAAAGAGGGCACAGAACCGGCAATGGGGGAACGTCGTGGTCTGGGCCTAAACAAGTGACACAGTAAGAATGGAAGTCTCACTGTGGGATCTGCTTTCCACAGGGAGACAATTGTTAACTTTTTCAGACATCGATTAGTGCAAGAAAAAAGGGTCCCCAATGGGGTACTTAGCTTTAGACAGCTTCAGCTGAAATTCAAACTCTGGTAGCGACCGACTGGCACTCGTGCAAACTGCTTCTGCTACGGGCTCCACAGCAAGAAAGACTGATGTAGTGACGTCGGCTGCCTTGCTTTATAGCACTGACGACCTGACATCAGACTACAGGCAACTGCAGCAGACGCAGAAAAACATTAACTCTGGTATTCGGGCCGGCCGAGGGCTACCACAGCAGGGACAACCCACAGGTGATGACTGCAACAGTGAAACATGAACATCAGGGGCTGATCTGTAATCAAAATGAGCTGAAATGGCTGAGGTATGGATTTTACTAGAAGAGAAGGAGAGGCCACTATTAAGTAGCTCCGCTAGGTAGTCCAGGATAAGAGGGATGGAAGGTTGTGAGGTATTGCCCCCTATGGGCTGGCTCAGGAGCAGAATCTTTTTTATTTTCCTGCTTAAGGGCCTTCTGGCCTCTGTGATCATGCCTAGGACCTGTTTGCTTAACAGGGGCCCCGTGTTTGCCTTTAGAATATTAGCCATGCAAATAGTTTGAGTGTCTGCAAGTCTGGGTGCAGCATCCCTCCCCCCCACCTGAGTCAAGCGGTCTCAGATCAGGGGAAGCTGTAATGTCAGGCTGGGTAGTAAGGGGTACCAATCTTGTCTGGGCCAATCTGGAGCAATGAGGATGCCCTTTGGTCTCTCCTCCCTTATTTTGATTAGTACCTTGGGAATAAGAGGCAGAGGAAGGAATGCGTACACAAAGAGGGAGTTCCAGGGGAAGGTCAAGGCATCCACCTTCCACGCTAGGTGGTGATACTCTCTGGTACAGAATTTTTTAACCTGATGATTGAGATGTGAAGCAGAGAGATCCACCTCCTGAGTCCCCACTCCTGAGTGATTTGTTCTGTGGAGATGCCAATCATGGGGGTCCAGTAAGTTTCTGCTTAAGTTGTCTGCCAGGGTGTTGTTGACCCCTAGTAGGTATTGGGCTATTAGGTATAATCCCATGGAAGAGGCGGTCAGACAGAGGTTCATGGCTAGCCTGCACAGAGGGTAAGATAGAGTCCCTCCCGGTTTGTTGCTACACCACATTACTGTGGAGTTGCCCGTTTTGATAAAGAGAACCCCTGGCTTGAGATGGGGTTTGAAGGATTTCAGAGCCATCTGTACTACAATCATTTCCTTCTGGTTGATGTGTAAGGGAAGGTGCTGGGCATACCAAAGACCTTGGGTGCACCTGCCTTCTAGGTGTGCACCCCAAGCAATGTCTGAGGCGTCGGTGGTAATGGTCTGTCCAGTTGGGTGGAGGGTGAAAGAAAGACCCTTGTTCTTGGCACAAGCCCCTGCCCATCAGAGAAACTCAGCCCTGATACAGGGGATCAGAGAGAGAGAGGTCTCTAGAGGTTGAGAGTGCTGAAACCAAAGGTTCTTTAGATACCACTGAAGTTTTGTCATGTGAAGCCTGGCCAGAGGAATTACAAGGATGCAAGATGCCATGTACCCCAAGGCTTGCAGGAACTTCCTCGCAGTGAGGTGACTTCTGGAAGCCAGCTGGGTGAAGTAGAAAGGCAAGAAACTCTGCTTTCCTGGGGATAGGAAAGCCATTCAGGATGCTGTGTCCAGCAGTGCTCCCAAGAAAAAGTGTTTGCTTTGATTTCTTCTAGTTGATGGTGTACCCCAAGGAGGTTAGGAGGGTTTTGACAAAGAGGAGGTCCTAGGGTAGCTTCTCTTTGCACTCTGCCTGAATGAGGCAGTTGTCCAGATAAAGGTAAATCTGTATATTTTTCTATCTGCAAAAGGCTATGGCCAGGGCTAAGCATTTGGTGAATACCCTGGGAGCAGTAGATACGCTTAAGAGTAGCGCAGAGAACTGAAAGTGTTGTGAGCCTGCTCTGAAGCGAGGGAATTTCCTGCAGGATTCCCTTATGGGGATGTGGAGGCAGGAATCTTTTAGATCTAGGGTAACTAACCAGGCATTTTTTATCAGCATATGTAGAAGCTGCTGCAAAGTTAGCATTTTGAATTTGGGGATAACCAGGCAGGTGTTCAGAATGGCTAGATAAAGGACGGGGCGCCAAGTGCCCTCTTTTCTGGGAAGAAGGAATAGTCTGGAATAAAAGCCTTTGCCTGTTTAATCTGAGGGGGCAGGTTCTACTGCCCCTTGGGATATGAGAGTTTGGACTTGTTTCAATGCCTCTGCTCAATGATTTGGAGGTAAGTCTGGGTACTATCTTGGAATTGGGAGTTCTTGGAAGGAGAATTAGTATATCTGAAAAATTTTCTTCAAGACCCACTAGTCCTTTGTTACAGAAAGCCAATTTTCTTTACAGAGGGAGAGCCTTCCTCCTAGTTTTTGGTGAGTGAAAAGATGGCAGGGGGGAGAGAAAGTCATTGAGAGCTTTTGTCACAGGTTCATAGGCAAGTACTAGGCTATCGGCCCTGGGGCCTATACAGCCCAGCCAAAAAGGTACCCTGGCTTTTGCCATCCAAGAAAATTATTTTCCTGTGCCACTGTCGAGCAGAGCCACAGAAGTGACCCACAGGGTGAATTTCCTATTTCCAATCCAATCAAAGGTTTTTCTTAAAGAGTGCTAATGAGGAGCTTTGTTTGATACAGACAGGTAGTTTATTCCAGAGTATGGGAAGTCTCTGGGACAGGAATCTATCCCTCCGGCATGTTCCGTTTATTGTGAGGGATGGCTATAGAGGGATGGCTTATAATTCCCTGCCTTTGGAGCAGAAGTGGTCCACTGTTTGGTTCTCTATTGTCCCTGGGATAGGAGCCTGGGTGGTCTGTTCCTGCGGGGCTTACCTTGACCCTGTCTGCTAGGTGCAGGAGAGGACCAGTGTTTTAAGGGAAAATTCCTGCTGAACCTAGGAGGTTATACCTGAAAGAAATCTTTTACTGTTTGCATAGATTTTCTTTGTCTTCCATCTTTTTACGCACCTCTTGTGCTTTTACTCCAAACAAGCAGTCCTTATCCAAGGGTGCATCAATTCATTTAGATTTGACATGATCAGGGAGAGGTTGCTCCAACCATGCATGTCTGCAAATGACAGATCCTGACACTGCTGCCCTGCTTGAGACTTCTAGGGCATCATATCCACAGTGTAATAAGTGTTTGGCCACTTGACAAGTAGAGTACAGTAAATCTGCCAACTCTTTCGAATTGGCAAAGTCAGGAAAGGTTGAAATATTTTGCTTTTATAGTTCCAAAGTGTGTTGTTGATATTTTGACACATAGAACTGACAGTTGAGTGATCTGAAAGCTAAGGTTGCAAAGGTGTATACCTTGTTTTACCCCATCTGTCCAGAGCTCTGGAATCCTTGTCAGAAAGAAAAGGATTATTTGCAGAACTAGCCTTAGCTCCTTATGGTCCCTGTGTAATGACCTCTGGGTCTGCAGAAGGATTTCTATACAGGTATTTATGAGAATCCGGTACTCTTAACACTTGTCAGGTTTACTGGGAGCAGGTGGGAGGGCATCAGGAGCTAAGCTGGATTCATGGACGACATCATCCACCACCTGTAAGATGGGGGGACGGCTAAAGGTCTGTGCTGGGGCAGGTCTAGAAACTCTCTTAATCCGTTCTTAGACTGAGAGAAGTCCAGGGATTCCCAGTGGAAATGTTCCCCTGAGGGTATGAAGGGTTTCCCCAAAGGAAAGATCTTCTGGTGGGGAGGCAAAAGGAATGGATTCCTCTGCATCTGAATCCTCATAAGCAGTCAGAGGTTGTTGTTCCTCTTCAAAATCTGAATAATCAGACTCCTCAGAATCCTGTTCTGTCAGTATTTCAGGAGAAGTTGTGGCCTGACTAACCCTGATAAGGGAGACAAGATCCTCGGCCATTTTAAGCATTTGAGCTTGGGGTGGTGGAGCAGGAGTAAGATGGTGGCTAAAGGTAGATTTCCTAGGAGTGGCCTTGCTTCTAGGCCTAAGAGTATCCATCGGTCTGAGAGAAACGGTAGTCTGATGAGAAGACTTTTTTTGTCTAGATTTGGTAATGTGCACAAGCCTCATCAGAAGCAGGTGCCTGCGTCACAGTTCCAGACCCAACCGATGCAGAGACCACCAAAGGCTCGGATGACAAAAAGATTTCTGTGGCATACCCAACTCTGAAAGGGTCCCAGTAGAGACCTGCGAAGATACTGTATCGGGCATCAGGAGCTGCGAAGTAGCCTCACTGAATTCCAGAGAACTGATGACCTACTTAGCGGTAGAATTGTCGGAAGGCTTAGCCTTGTGTGGTCTGTCGCTATCTTTATGTTTTTTTCAGAATGTCTCTGGATTCTTGGCTGACGGACGCCATTTTGGAATGTGAATACGGAAGATGAAAATACCTAGCTACAGTAAGAGCTCTGCGACGAATGGTTCTCGCGTTAAAGAGGGCACAGAACCGGCAACAGGGGACGTCGTGGTCTCTGCCTAAACAAATGACGCAGTATGAATGTAAGTCTCGGTGTGGGATTTGCTTTCCACAGGTGAGAGAATTGTTAACTTTTTCGGACATTGGTTAGAGCAAGAAAAAGGATCCCCAACTGGGTACTTATCTTTAGAAATTTTCAGCTGTAATTCAAACTTTGGTAGCGACCGACTGGCACACTTGCAAACTGCTTCTGCTACAGGCTCCACAGCAAGAATGACTGATGTAATGGCGTCAGTTGCCTTGCTTTATAGCACTGACGACCGGACGTCAGTCTGCAAGCAACAGCAGCCGATGCAGAAAAACATTGACTCTGATATTCTGGCCGGCCGAGGGATCCCACAGCAGGGATAACCCACAGGTGATGACTGCAACAGTGAAACACAAAGAACATCCATTTAATCCTTAAAGAAACAAACACAGTATGTAAGAGATGCATACACAATTTCACAGGAGGGAAAAATCTCACATACTAACAAGGTTGCCACCACACACACACAGCTTTACTATTCAAAACTCGATACACAAAAGGTCGAGTGTATGAATCATCGCAACCTTTCCCTGAAAGCCGGCATGCATGAAAATGGCACAAACACCGAAACTACTTACCTCTTTGGACCCAGGAACAAACATTCACATGGATCCAGAAGGGAGGCAAGTTCAGATGGTCAGTAATGCCTTTATTTAACATTCCAACTTTTGGCATGCAGGAGTCGCACAGCTCAACTCGACCTTCCAAGCACCCAGCATGTGATTGTCGACCAGAACAAAATATGCTGAGGCACTAAAAAGCATTCCACCCAAACCTCAAAGACCTCTTAAGCTTATAAATGACAATGCCTATCCTAAGCAATCTCTAAAGCATTCACCACAAGCAGCACCAACCACCACACAAATGCCTACACCCACTGGAGCCCTAAGAGCAAAGCCCAAAATGTAAGCAAACACATTACCCAGGAATCTTGTCATAGGGGACTTCATAGTACAACACACAGATTTCCCAGTTACCAGACCAAACAAGAAGCTAACTGTTGGTTGCTTGTCTGGAACCAGGATCCACCAAGTTACGCACACGCTCAAGAAACTACACCACAGGTACCAGTATGACTTTACCATAGTCTATATGGGTGTTAATGTACCTCTCCCTGGACTATATGAAGAGAGCTATTACTGATCTCTCTGAATATACGTCTCGGGCAGGTATGTGCCTTGCACTAAGCAGCATTCTACTGTCACCAAGAACGATGTCACAGTATGAATAAATGATGACTGACTTCAATAATTGGTTTAGTTTCTGGTGACTTTCCAGCAGGATTCAATATTTGTTAGTACAGGAAGACACGGTTAACAAACCACCTTGGTTTGCAAAGGCTGGTGTGCACCTGCCCCCCCTAGGCTTCCTAATATTGGATAACATCTTTCCACCCCTTTGGAAGCGTTTTTAGGAAATGCCAGCTTGACAAACATACAGACATAGCAAATAAAACCCAAAGATGTTACTGCTTAATGCTAGAAACTTAAACAAGAAACTCTACACCCTACAATCTCTCCTCACTGCGAAAATACAGACATCTGTACTACTACAGAAACATGGTTTAAAAACATAGTACTCCAGCAACACAAAGCTTCAGTGCCTTCCACTCATTTAGACCATCAGCTGCACATACAGACACAAAAGGTGAGGGAGTCCCGATTTACAGTAACAACAAGTACACATCTAGGCTGGTTAAACAGGATGATGCCTTGGAGTTTATCCACATGAAAAACACCATGAACAAAGTCCCATACCATAACCTAGGAAGCTATAGGTCACCTTCTATGTCCCAAGAATCCCATAGCTCACACACAGACCCATTGGAGACACTCAGCATTAAACCAAATACCTTATTCATGGGAGACTAACTACCCCCTCCACAGACTGGGAAACATACACTGCCTCAAACTCATAGGCACGATTCCTGGACTTTAACACAAATTCCCTTGACCTGACAGTGCACGAACTCACCACAAGTTCAAATATATTGGTGGTCTCAGGTTCTTTGCCCTTCTGAGATACTGCTTGAGCAGAGGATGAGAAAAGAGGGGTTTGTTCTGTGTTATAGTGAGCTGAAATAGCTGAGGCGTGGATTTTAATAGAGGAAAACAACAGACATCTCAGTTAAGTATTGCAAAATCTGAGGTAAATTGGGTTCTGCTGTGCTCATCCCTAAAGATTGGTTCCAGGCACAGAATCTTTTCCATTTGTCAGCATAAGATTTTCTAGTACTAGGTCTTCTCGCCTCCAAGATGACATCCATCACAGGTTTGCTGAGGGATGATAAGGGTGAACTTAAGTGATTAGCCAGGCTGCAAGTTCAATGTTGGAAGCTGAGGGTGCAGAATTTGGTTCTCCTGCTGAGACAGCAGGGAAGAGGTCTGAGGCAGGTGCCATGGAGATATTTGCAATACACTGCGCAGGAGGGGGTACCAGTGTTGGCTCGGTAAGTCTGGAGCAATCAAAATCATCCTTGGTTTGTCCTGTTTGACTTTTAGTACAACTTTGGAGAGCAGAGGCAGAGGGGGAAAGGCGTAGACTGATAGGCTTTTCCAGCTGAAGGACAGAGCGTCCACTTTCCAAGGCTTGTCTGTGGAGTCTTTGTGCAAAACTTGTCCAACTGGTAGTTCTGGGGGGAGGCAAATAGATCTATGTCTGGGCTCCCCCATTTGCTTGTCAACATGTTGAAAATCCATGGATCCAGTTTCCACTCATGCGGGTCCCATGAGGTTTCTGCTTAGACCGTCTGCCAGTGTATTCAATTTTCCTGGCAGGATTTGAGCTTGTAGGTGCACCTGGTAGCTCAAGGTTGTGCTCCATAATGCCATGGACAGTCTGCAGAGGGGGTAGGAATGTGTACCCCCTACTTGTTTATGTACCACATAACCGTTGTGTTGTCCGTCTTTACCATTACTTGTTCTGGAAGAATGTAGTCCTTGAAGGCTGTCAGAGCATTCTGTGCAGCTAACATTTCTTTTTGACTGATATGTAGGTGCATTTGATTTGGGTTCCATTTCCCAGAATGCACTTCCCTGCCAGGTGAGCCCCCCATGCATAGTCTGATGCATCTGTAGTTATGGTTTGGGTAGCAGGGGGTAGTGTGAATGGTAGTCCCTTGTTTTGGTGGCAGGCCTCTGCCCACCATAGGAACACCAAGCGTAGGCATGGTACGATAGGAATCATGGTTTCCAAGCTGTGACAATGTTGACTCCATAGACTTTTTAGATAGCACTGTAATTTCCTCATATGCAGTCTTGCATATGGAATTAGAAAAATGCAGGAGGCCATGAACCCCAACGCTTGCAGTATTTGTCTTGCAGATAGCGGGGTTTTTGTGGCCACTTGTTTGAAGTAAGTTACCACATTAATTTGCTTGTCTGGTGTGAGGAAAGCCATCTAGGCAGTTGTATTCAAGTTTGCACCCAGGAATGTTATCTGTTGACAGGGTACCAGTTGTGATTTCTTTTCGTTTATTGTGTACCCCAGACAAGTTAGAACCCTTTTTACAAATGCCAAATGATTTAGAAATATGCCCTAGTTTTCTGCCTGAATTAGACAATCGTATAGGTATGTATATATTTGAATATTTCATTGCCTGCAACATGCAATAACTGGAGCCAGTCACTTTGTGAATACCTGGGTGCAGTAGACAAGTCAAAAGGCTGTGCAGACAACTATAATGCAAGAGGCCTGCTTTGAAGCGTAGGTATTTTCTGCAAGATTCCCTGATATGGATGTGCAGGTATGCTTCTTTTAAATCTACAGTTGCCAACCAGGCGTCTTTGCCTAGCATAGGAAGTAACTGGTGAAGAGTCAGCATCTTGAATTTTGGAATCTCCAGAAAGGTGTTTAAAGTAGACGGGTCCAGGATTGGACGCCATGATTTGTCTTTTCTGGGTACCAGAAAAAGCCTGGAATATAAACCTTGTCCCTTTTCCTCTTCTGGTACCAGTTGAATAGCCCCCATGCTTAAGAGGGAAAGTACTTATTTTTGAGCCTCTGCCCACTGATTTGGGGGCAGGTCTGGCCACCCATTTGGTGTTGGTAACGTGTGGAAATGAAATCTGTATCCCTGGGACACTATATTTAAAACCCATTTGTCCTGGGTTATGAGTTCCCAGTTCTTTGCATGAAGAGCAATCTTCCCCCCAAAGGGGCGGTTAAAAGATAAGTGCTTGGTAATTTTGAAAGGAAGTCATTGAGACTGTTTTTACCATAGGAGGGTGTCTTGTTATTTACAGATTTGGTAGTGGAGGCTCCCCACTGCTTAGTTCTGAGTCCCCCCTGGGACTGAAACCTGGGGTTTTTGCTGTGTCTGGGTTTGGCTTGAGAGGATCTGGAAGGGGCTGGAAAGGACTAATTCTTAGTAGGCCAGTGCCTACTAAATCTTGGAGGTTGCACTTGTAAGAAATCTTTGACAGTTTGCATAGATTTAGCTTTATCTTCCATCTTTTTTAGAACTTCTTCAGCCTTATTGCCAAACAGGCGGTCCTGATTTAAAGGAGCATCCAACAATTTAGCTTTAACATGACCAGGCAAAGATTGCTCCTTAAGCGAAGCATGCCTTCTAAGCACAGACCCAGTAACAGCAGCACTGCAAGAGGCCTCTCAAAAAATCAAAACCACATTGCAAAGTAAGTTTTCCAACATGTTCAGCAGAATGCATTAAATCCTGTAAATCTGTATTTTCGGCACAGTCAGGAATCAACACCAATTTCTGTTTAAGCAGTCCAATAATATGCTGTTGATATTTTAACACATGAAATTGGCAGTTTAAAGCCCTGATTGCCAAGGTTGCAGAAGTATAAAGTCCAACCAGATGGTGTTGAAGTGCTGAAGTATAACCAGTAAGAAGTAGTAGCACAATGTTGCGAGTCCACAGATAGGATTTATTAATACAAAAATACACAAATAGTGAAGCGCTTTCATCAAACAGTATGACTTCATCAGTTTTTATTTATATCGTACCTCAGCACTTCAGATTTAAAAAAAAAATTTCCTTCTAACCACTAATGCCCTCTAAACAACATAACTAATGAGGAAAATTTGATTGAAAATCCAGTGAAGCCTAAATATATGTATTTAGCTATCAAAAAAAATAATTATGACATTTAAGACTGTTCCAGCTTTTATTTAATATATAAAACTATAGTTCTACCATCTCATTCAAAACTAGATTATACACAGCTTTCAGATTTCCCTATCTTTAACTGGATATCTAAATGGGGCAGCACACCAGCACAGCGGATAGCATTGTCACCTCACAGCAAGAGGTTCCTCAGTTCAATTCCTGGCTGGGGTGACTTCTGTGCGAAGTCTGCATGCCATCCCTGTGTTCACGCTGGTTTCCTCCAGGTGCTCTGGTTTCCTCCCATATTCCAAACATATGCAGTAGATGGACTGGACACTCTACACTGACCATTGGTGTGTGTGCGTGTGTGTGTGTGTGTGTGTGTGTGTGTGTGTCTGTGTGTGTGTCTGTGTGTGTGTCTGTGTGTGTGTCTGTGTGTGTCTGTGTGTGTGTCTGTGTGTGTGTGTGTGTGTGTGTGTGTGTGTGTGTGTGTGTGTGTGTGTGTGTGTGTGTGTGTGTGTGCGTGCAAGTGTGTGGTATGGAAGAACAACTGCAGAACGGCTAGCCACCCAGCGTTATGAACTTGGTTGTAGGTGACTATGGATGGATGTATCCAAATGTCTGTCTAGGACTCTTGACAGAATCATTCTGTACAATCTGAAAAATAATTGCAATAACTATATCAATGCAATACACATCTGTACAATGCTGTGATAAGTGCCACCTGCCATACGAATTAAGGTCAGTAACACTAACTTCTGTAGGTTCAGAGTAGGTTTTGCAAGAAGGCTATATAGCAAGCTCTACAAGTGAAAAAAATTCCTTTTAAAGTCACCCGTACGGACTAGCACTTAATAAACTACCTAATGCAAAAAAGCAGTGATACTGGTTGGTACATTAAATACACTTCATTAATACATACAAAGCAGTGACCACAAATAACATTTGACTACACTAGCTTTGCTCCTTCTTGTGTCCATTTCACAGTTTCTTACTGGAATCTGATCTACTAATCAACCAAATGTAGGCCTTTTGCATAGTTTTCTGAGAGGAGAAAGTAACAGGCATGGCTCTTGGTATGTCTGCTACCCAGCTAATAGAGGAACTGTAGTAGCCACCATCAAACCTGACAGCATGAAAGTTCAAATGTGCCCTCCCACACCCTTGCAGCTGTAGATCACTCAAGGGTGATGCAGAGAAAGTACAGCTGTGAAAGTTGCAGTTACTTATAAGAGCACATCTTCATAGGTTCATACTAGGCTATCTGCCCTAGGGCATTTAAAAGCCTAGCCAGAGTGTGTTTCGCCACCCATTTTAAATTAATTTTGCTGTGCACTTTTTCGAGGTTAGTATACTGTACCTCTGTCTAACAGTGACACAGAAGTGATACCCGGGGTAAACCTACAATCTCCCATCCACTCATCAAGATTCCTCTTGAAGAGAGTCAATGAGGGACTCTGCCTAACCTGGACTGGGATTTTATTCCAGAGTGAAGGGAGCCTCTGGGTTATGAATCTGTCTCTCCTGCATGTCCTATTTATTTCCAAAGTGC